>NC_060177.1:49914828-49917169 GCF_021184085.1 Oncorhynchus gorbuscha | reverse complement strand
GTCATGTTTTGTCATTGATTATCATGCCTTGTCCCTGTTCTTCTCCTTCTATTCGTTTCCCTCTGCTGGTCTTATTAGGTTCTTTCCCTCTTTCTATCCCTCTCTCTCCCCCTCCTCTCTCACTCTCCCGCTCTCTCTTCTCTCTATCGTTCCGTTCCTGCTCCCAGCTGTTCCTATTCCCCTAATCAATCATTTAGTCTTCCCACACCTGTTCCCGATCCTTTTCCCTGATTAGAGTCCCTATTTCTCTCCTTGTTATTCGTTTCTGCCCTGTCGGTTCCTTGTCTAGAATTCACCGTGCTGTGTTTGTGTATCGCCCTGTCGTGTCGTGTTTTCCTCAGATGCTGCGTGGTGAGCAGGTGTCTGAGTCTGTTTGGTTCAAGTGCCTTCCCGAGGCAACCTGCTGTTCACCTGCTGTTCAAGATCGAGTCTCCAGTTTGTCCTCGTCATTTCGAGTGAAAGTTGTGTTTTTTGATTGTATTTACTTTACTGGATTAAAGACTCAGTTTTCGCCAAGTCGCTTTTGGGTCCTCTTTCACCTGCATGGGGAGAGTTAAAAAACTTCTGGTTTTGTAAGGTCAGCTTTCCTATTGTGGATGGTAAAATCCCCATTGAAGACTAGAACTCCTTACCAGTTTATCCTCTAAATTCACATAATAATGTTTCCCACAAGAGGCACATTTATGACATTGTTACTAATAGGCATGCACCCATTAAGAAAAAAAGATTTAGGGACTGAGGCAAAAGGAATGGCAAATAAGTCTGACTGCACAACATATTGGCAAAAGTACAAAAAAATCAGAAATCATGTGACTAAGCTGAATAAAAATATTACATTATACTATGCAACAAAGATCAATCATATAAAGAGAGTAAAAAGCTATGGAACACCCTAAATACAAATTTGGACAAAAAGGAAAACTCAGCCACATCATTTATTGAATCAGATGGCTCATTTGTTACAATAACCACTAATATTGCCAACTACTTACACTTTTTTATTGGCAAGATTAGCAAACTTAGATGCAACATGCCAGCAACAAACATCAACCCTACACATCCAAGTATAACTGACCAAATTATGAAAGGATTGTCATTTTGAATTGTGGAAGAGTTGATAAAAGTATTGCTGTCTATCAACATTGACAAGCCACCTGGGTCTGACAACTTGGAGTTAAAATTACTGAGGCTAATAGTGGATGATATTGCCACTCCTATTTTCCATTTCTACAATCTAAGCCTACAAGAAAGTGTGTGCCCTTAGGCCTGGAGGGAAGCAACAGTCATTCCGCTACCGGATAATTGTAAAACCTCCTTTACTGGCTCAAATAGCCAACCCTCAGCCTGTTACCAACCCTTAGATATGGTGTTTGACCAGATATACTGCTATTTTACAGTAAACAAATTAACAACAGACATTCAGCATGCTTATAAGGAAGGGCATTCAACATGCATGGCACTTACACAAATGACTGATGATTGGCTTGAGACAAATGTATGATAATAATGTTTTGGGAGCTGGTTTATTAGACTTCATTGCAGCTTTTGACATTATTGATCATACCCTGCTGCTGAAAAACTTAGGTTTTACGTCTTTACACCCACTGATATATTGTGTATGAAGAGTTACTGGTCTAGCAGAAGACAGAGGGTGTTCTTTAATAATGTAAGCCTCTCCAACATAATCCATAATACGACGTCGTATGCGGCAGGGATTGCAAACTATTACAGACTACAAAGGGAAGCACAGCCGTGAGCTGCCCAGTGACACAAGCCTACCAGACGAGCTAAATCACTTCTATTCTTGTTTCGAGGCAAGAAACATTGAGGCATGCATGAGAGCATCAACTTTTCCGGATGACTGTGTGATCACGCTCTCCGTAACCGACGTGAGTAAGACCGTTTTCACAGGTCAACATACACAAGGCTGCGGGGCCAGACGGACTACCAGGACGTGTGCTCCGGGTATGTTGTCATGTTTTGTCTTATATTTTCTTGTCATTATGCTTTCCCTTCTGTTCGTTTCCCCCTGCTGGTCTTATTAGGTTCGTTCCCTTTTTCTATCCCTCTCTCTCCCCCTCCCTCTCTCTCCTCTCTCTATCGTTCCGTTCCTGCTCCCAGCTGTTCCTCATTCTCCTAACTCACTCATTTAGTCTTTTCACACCTGTCCCCTATTTTGTCGTCTGATTAGAGTCCCTATTTCTCCCCTTGTTTTCCGCTTCTGTCCTTGTCGGATCCTTGTATGATGTTCGCTGTGCTGTGTCATTGTCTCGCCCTGTCGTGTCTTGTCTCCTTCAGATGCTGCGTGTGAGCAGGTGTCTGAGTCTGCTACGGTCGGTGC
>NC_060177.1:49902654-49914728 GCF_021184085.1 Oncorhynchus gorbuscha | reverse complement strand
TTAAAAAACTTCTGGTTTTGTAAGGTCAGCTTTCCTATTGTGGATGGTAAAATCCCCATTGAAGACTAGAACTCCTTACCAGTTTATCCTCTAAATGTCATGTTTTGTCATTTATTATCATGTCTTGTCCCTGTGCTTCCCATTCTATTCGTTTCCCTCTGCTGGTCTTATTAGGTTCTTTCCCTCTTTCTATCCCTCTCTCTCCCCCTCCCTCTCTCACTCTCTCGCTCTCTCTTCTCTCTATCGTTCCGTTCCTGCTCCCAGCTGTTCCTATTCCCCTAATCATCATTTAGCCTTCCCACACCTGTTCCCGATCCTTTTCCCTGATTAGAGTCCCTATTTCTCTCCTTGTTATTCGTTTCTGCCCTGTCGGTTCCTTGTCTAGATTTCACCGTGCTGTGTTTGTGTATCGCCCTGTCGTGTCGTGTTTTCCTCAGATGCTGCGTGGTGAGCAGGTGTCTGAGTCTGTCTGGTTCAAGTGCCTTCCCGAGGCAACCTGCTGTTCACCTGCTGTTCTAGATCGAGTCTCCAGTTTGTCCTCGTCATTTCGAGTGAAAGTTGTGTTTTTTTTGATTGTATTCACTTTACTGGATTAAAGACTCTGTTTTCGCCAAGTCGCTTTTGGGTCCTCTTTCACCTGCATGACAGAAGGAACCGACCAAGGAATGGACCCAGCGACTTCAGACGCTCGTTACACTGCCGTCGAGATCCAAGGAGCCATGCTCGGCAGACACGAGCAGGAATTGTCTGCTGCTCGCCATGCCGTGGAGAACCTGGCCGCTCAGGTTTCCGACCTCTCTGGACAGTTCCAGAGTCTACGTCTCGTGCCACCTGTTACTTCCTGGCCTGCCGAGCCTCCAGAACCTAGGGTTAATAACCCACCTTGCTACTCCGGGCAGCCCACTGAGTGCCGCTCCTTTCTCACGCAGTGTGAGATTGTGTTCTCTCTCCAACCCAACACATACTCTAGAGAGAGAGCTCGGGTTGCTTACGTCTTTTCACTCCTTACTGGCCGGGCTCGAGAATGGGGCACAGCTATCTGGGAGGCAAGGGCTGATTGCTCTAACAGGTTCCAGAACTTTAAAGAGGAGATGATTCGGGTTTTGACCGTTCAGTTTTTGGTAGGGAGGCTTCTAGGGCCCTGGCTTCCTTATGCCAAGGTGAACGGTCCATAACGGATTATTCTATTGAGTTTCGCACTCTTGCTGCCTCTAGTGAGTGGAACGAGCCGGCGCTGCTCGCTCGTTTTCTGGAGGACTCCACGCAGTGGTTAAGGATGAGATTCTCTCCCGGGAGGTTCCTTCAGATGTGGACTCTTTGATTGCTCTCGCCATCCGCATAGAACGACGGGTAGATCTTCGTCACCGGGCTCGTGGAAGAGAGCTCGCATCAACGGTGTTTCCCTGCTCCGCATCGCAACCATCTCCTCCTCTGGCTCAGAGACTGAGCCCATGCAGCTGGGAGGGATTCGCATCTCGACTAAGGAGAGGGAACGGAGGATCACCAACCGCCTGTGCCTCTATTGCGGAGTTGCTGGACATTTTGTTAATTCATGTCCAGTAAAAGCCAGAGCTCATCTGTAAGCGGAGGGCTACAGGTGAGCGCAACTACTCAAGTCTCTCCATCAAAATCCTGTACTACTTTGTCGGTCCATCTACGCTGGACCGGTTCGGTGCTACATGTAGTGCCTTGATAGACTCTGGGGCTGAGGGTTGTTTCATGGACGAAGCATGGGTTCGGAAACATGACATTCCTTTCAGAGAGTTAGAGAAGCCTACGCCCATGTTCGCCTTAGATGGTAGTCATCTTCCCAGTATCAGATTTGAGACACTACCGTTAACCCTCACAGTATCTGGTAACCACAGTGAGACTATTTCTTTTTTGATTTTTCGTTCACCGTTTACACCTGTTGTTTTGGGTCATCCCTGGCTAGTATGTCATAATCCTTCTATTAATTGGTCTAGTAATTCTATCCTATCCTGGAACGTTTCTTGTCATGTGAAGTGTTTAATGTCTGCCATCCCTCCCGTTTCTTCTGTCCCTACTTCTCAGGAGGAACCTGGCGATTTGACAGGAGTGCCGGAGGAATATCATGATCTGCGCACGGTCTTCAGTCGGTCCCGAGCCAACTCCCTTCCTCCTCACCGGTCGTATGATTGTAGTATTGATCTCCTTCCGGGGACCACTCCTCCTCGGGGTAGACTATACTCTCTGTCGGCTCCCGAACGTAAGGCTCTCGAGGATTATTTGTCTGTGTCTCTTGACGCCGGTACCATAGTGCCTTCTTCCTCTCCGGCCGGGGCGGGGTTCTTTTTGTTAAGAAGAAGGACGGTACTCTGCGCCCCTGCGTGGATTATCGAGGGCTGAATGACATAACGGTTAAGAATCGTTATCCGCTTCCCTTATGTCATCAGCCTTCGAGATTCTGCAGGGAGCCAGGTGCTTTACTAAGTTGGACCTTCGTAACGCTTACCATCTCGTGCGCATCAGAGAGGGGGACGAGTGGAAAACGGCGTTTAACACTCCGTTAGGGCATTTTGAGTACCGGGTTCTGCTGTTCGGTCTCGCCAATGCGCCAGCTGTTTTTCAGGCATTAGTTAATGATGTTCTGAGAGACATGCTGAACATCTTTGTTTTTGTCTATCTTGACGATATCCTGATTTTTCTCCGTCACTCGAGATTCATGTTCAGCACGTTCGACGTGTTCTACAGCGCCTTTTAGAGAATTGTCTCTACGTAAAGGCTGAGAAGTGCTCTTTTCATGTCTCCTCCGTTACTTTTCTCGGTTCCGTTATTTCCGCTGAAGGCATTCAGATGGATTCCGCTAAGGTCCAAGCTGTCAGTGATTGGCCCGTTCCAAGGTCACGTGTCGAGTTGCAGCGCTTTTTAGGTTTCGCTAATTTCTATCGGCGTTTCATTCGTAATTTCGGTCAAGTTGCTGCCCCTCTCACAGCTCTTACTTCTGTCAAGACGTGTTTTAAGTGGTCCGGTTCCGCCCAGGGAGCTTTTGATCTTCTAAAAGAACGTTTTACGTCCGCTCCTATCCTCGTTACTCCTGACGTCACTAGACAATTCATTGTCGAGGTTGACGCTTCAGAGGTAGGCGTGGGAGCCATTCTATCCCAGCGCTTCCAGTCTGACGATAAGGTTCATCCTTGCGCTTATTTTTCTCATCGCCTGTCGCCATCTGAGCGCAACTATGATGTGGGTAACCGTGAACTGCTCGCCATCCGCTTAGCCCTAGGCGAATGGCGACAGTGGTTGGAGGGGGCGACCGTTCCTTTTTGTCGTTTGGACAGACCATAAGAACCTTGAGTACATCCGTTCTGCCAAACGACTTAATGCCCGTCAAGCTCGTTGGGCGTTGTTTTTCGCTCGTTTCGAGTTTGTGATTTCTTACCGTCCGGGTAGCAAGAACACCAAGCCTGATGCCTTATCCCGTCTGTTTAGTTCTTCTGTGGCTTCTACTGATCCCGAGGGGATTCTTCCTTATGGGCGTGTTGTCGGGTTAACAGTCTGGGAATTGAAAGACAGGTTAAGCAAGCACTCACGCACACTGCGTCGCCGCACGCTTGTCCTAGTAACCTCCTTTTCGTTCCTGTTTCCACTCGTCTGGCTGTTCTTCAGTGGGCTCACTCTGCCAAGTTAGCTGGTCATCCCGGTGTTCGAGGCACTCTTGCGTCTATTCGCCAGCGCTTTTGGTGGCCGACTCAGGAGCGTGACACGCGCCGTTTCGTGGCTGCTTGTTCGGACTGCGCGCAGACTAAGTCGGGTAACTCTCCTCCTGCCGGTCGTCTCAGACCGCTCCCCATTCCTTCTCGACCATGGTCTCACATCGCCCTAGACTTCATTACCGGTCTGCCTTTGTCTGCGGGGAAGACTGTGATTCTTACGGTTGTCGATAGGTTCTCTAAGGCGGCACATTTCATTCCCCTCGCTAAACTTCCTTCCGCTAAGGAGACGGCACAAATCATTATCGAGAATGTATTCAGAATTCATGGCCTCCCGTTAGACGCCGTTTCAGACAGAGGCCCGCAATTCACGTCACAGTTTTGGAGGGAGTTCTGTCGTTTGATTGGTGCGTCCGTCAGTCTCTCTTCCGGGTTTCATCCCCAGTCTAACGGTCAAGCAGAGAGGGCCAATCAGACGATTGGTCGCATACTACGCAGCCTTTCTTTCAGAAACCCTGCGTCTTGGGCAGAACAGCTCCCCTGGGCAGAATACGCTCACAATTCGCTTCCTTCGTCTGCTACCGGTTATCTCCGTTTCAGAGTAGTCTGGGTTACCAGCCTCCTCTGTTCTCATCCCAGCTTGCCGAGTCCAGCGTTCCCTCCGCTCAAGCGTTTGTCCAACGTTGTGAGCGCACCTGGAGGAGGGTGAGGTCTGCACTTTGCCGTTACAGGGCACAGACTGTGAGAGCCGCCAATAAACGCAGGATTAAGAGTCCAAGGTATTGTTGCGGCCAGAGAGTGTGGCTTTCCACTCACAACCTTCCTCTTACGACAGCTTCTCGTAAGTTGACTCCGCGGTTCATTGGTCCGTTCCGTGTCTCCCAGGTCGTCAATCCTGTCGCTGTGCGACTGCTTCTTCCGCGACATCTTCGTCGCGTCCATCCTGTCTTCCATGTCTCCTGTGTCAAGCCCTTTCTTCGCACTCCCGTTCGTCTTCCCTCCCCCTCCCGTCCTTGTCGAGAGCGCACCTATTTACAAGGTACATAAGATCATGGACATGCGTTCTCGGGACGGGGTCACCAATACTTAGTGGATTGGGAGGGTTACGGTCCTGAGGAGAGGAGTTGGGTTCCGTCTCGGGACGTGCTGGACCGTTCACTCATTGATGATTTCCTCCGTTGCCGCCAGGATTCCTCCTCGAGTGCGCCAGGAGGCGCTCGGTGAGTGGGGGGTACTGTCATGTTTTGTCATTTATTATCATGTCTTGTCCCTGTGCTTCCCATTCTATTCGTTTCCCTCTGCTGGTCTTATTAGGTTCTTTCCTCTTTCTATCCCTCTCTCTCTCCCTCCCTCTCTCACTCTCTCGCTCTCTCTTCTCTCTATCGTTCCGTTCCTGCTCCCAGCTGTTCCTATTCCCTAATCATCATTTAGCCTTCCCACACCTGTTCCCGATCCTTTTCCCTGATTAGAGTCCCTATTTCTCTCCTTGTTATTCGTTTCTGCCCTGTCGGTTCCTTGTCTAGATTTCACCGTGCTGTGTTTGTGTATCGCCCTGTCGTGTCGTGTTTTCCTCAGATGCTGCGTGGTGAGCAGGTGTCTGAGTCTGTCTGGTTCAAGTGCCTTCCCGAGGCAACCTGCTGTTCACCTGCTGTTCTAGATCGAGTCTCCAGTTTGTCCTCGTCATTTCGAGTGAAAGTTGTGTTTTTTTTTATTGTATTCACTTTACTGGATTAAAGACTCTGTTTTCGCCAAGTCGCTTTTGGGTCCTCTTTCACCTGCATGACACTAAATTCACATAAGAATGTTTCCCACAAGAGGCACATTTATGACATTGTTACTAATAGGCATGCACCCATTAAGAAAAAAAGATTTAGGGACTGAGGCAAAAGGAATGGCAAATAAGTCTGACTGCACAACATATTGGCAAAAGTACAAAAAATTCAGAAATCATGTGACTAAGCTGAATAAAAATATTACATTATACTATGCAACAAAGATCAATCATATAAAGAGAGTAAAAAGCTATGGAACACCCTAAATACAATTTTGGACAAAAAGGAAAACTCAGCCACATCATTTATTGAATCAGATGGCTCATTTGTTACAATAACCACTAATATTGCCAACTACTTACATTTTTTTTATTGGCAAGATTAGCAAACTTAGATGCAACATGCCAGCAACAAACATCAACCCTACACATCCAAGTATAACTGACCAAATTATGAAAGGATTGTCATTTTGAATTGTGGAAGAGTTGATAAAAGTATTGCTGTCTATCAACAATGACAAGCCACCTGGGTCTGACAACTTGAAGTTAAAATTACTGAGGCTAATAGTGGATGATATTGCCACTCCTATTTTCCATTTCTTCAATCTAAGCCTACAAGAAAGTGTGTGCCCTTAGGCCTGGAGGGAAGCAACAGTCATTCCGCTACCGGATAATTGTAAAACCTCCTTTACTGGCTCAAATAGCCAACCCTCAGCCTGTTACCAACCCTTAGATATGGTGTTTGACCAGATATACTGCTATTTTACAGTAAACAAATTAACAACAGACATTCAGCACGCTTATAAGGAAGGGCATTCAACATGCATGGCACTTACACAAATGACTGATGATTGGCTTGAGACAAATGTATGATAATAATGTTTTGGGAGCTGGTTTATTAGACTTCATTGCAGCTTTTGACATTATTGATCATACCCTGCTGCTGAAAAACTTAGGTTTTACGTCGTTACACCCACTGATATATTGTGTATGAAGAGTTACTGGTCTAGCAGAAGACAGAGGGTGTTCTTTAATAATGTAAGCCTCTCCAACATAATCCATAATACGACGTCGTATGCGGCAGGGATTGCAAACTATTACAGACTACAAAGGGAAGCACAGCCGTGAGCTGCCCAGTGACACAAGCCTACCAGACGAGCTAAATCACTTCTATTCTCGTTTCGAGGCAAGAAACATTGAGGCATGCATGAGAGCATCAACTTTTCCGGATGACTGTGTGATCACGCTCTCCGTAACCGACGTGAGTAAGACCGTTTTCACAGGTCAACATACACAAGGCTGCGGGGCCAGACGGACTACCAGGACGTGTGCTCCGGGTATGTTGTCATGTTTTGTCTTATATTTTCTTGTCATTATGCTTTCCCTTCTGTTCGTTTCCCCCTGCTGGTCTTATTAGGTTCGTTCCCTTTTTCTATCCCTCTCTCTCCCCCTCCCTCTCTCTCCTCTCTCTATCGTTCCGTTCCTGCTCCCAGCTGTTCCTCATTCTCCTAACTCACTCATTTAGTCTTTTCACACCTGTCCCCTATTTTGTCGTCTGATTAGAGTCCCTATTTCTCCCCTTGTTTTCCGCTTCTGTCCTTGTCGGATCCTTGTATGATGTTCGCTGTGTTGTGTCATTGTCTCGCCCTGTCGTGTCTTGTCTCCTTCAGATGCTGCGTGTGAGCAGGTGTCTGAGTCTGCTACGGTCGGTGCCTTCCCTAGGCAACCTGCAGTCAATGGTCGAGTCTCCAGTCTGTCCTCGTCATTACGAGTGGATTTAAGTTTTTTCATGTTTTGTTTTCTGCTTTGATTGTCCAGGAGTATTGCTTTTATCCTTTACTGGAATAAAGACTCTGTTTTCGCCAAGTCGCTTTTGGGTCCTCATTCACCTGCATAACAGAAGGATCCGACCAAGAATGGACCCAGCGACTACGGATTCTCGTAACACTGCCGTCGAGATCCAGGGAGCTATGCTCGGCAGACACGAGCAGGAATTGTCTGCTGCTCGTCATGCCGTTGAGACCCTGGCCGCTCAGGTTTCCGACCTCTCTGGACAGTTCCAGAGTCTTCGTCTCGTGCCACCAGCTACTTCCTGGTCTGCCGAGTCTCCGGAACCTAGGGTTAATAACCCACCTTGTTACTCCGGGCAGCCCACTGAGTGCCGCTCCTTTCTCACCCAGTGTGATATTGTGTTCTCTCTCCAACCCAACACATACTCAAGAGAGAGAGCTCGGGTTGCTTACGTCATATCACTCCTTACTGGCCGGGCTCGAGAGTGGGGCACAGCTATCTGGGAGGCAAGGGCTGATTGTTCTAACAATTACCTGAACTTTAAAGAGGAGATGATACGGGTTTTTGATCGTTCAGTTTTTGGTAGGGAGGCTTCTAGGGCCCTGGCTTCCCTATGTCAAGGTGATCGATCCATAACGGATTACTCTATAGAGTTTCGCACTCTTGCTGCCTCTAGTGACTGGAACGAGCCGGCGCTGCTCGCTCGTTTTCTGGAGGGACTCCACGCAGAGGTTAAGGATGAGATTCTCTCCCGGGAGGTTCCTTCCAGTGTGGACTCTTTGATTGCACTCGCCATCCGCATAGAACGACGGGTAGATCTTCGTCACCGAGCTCGTGGAACAGAGCTCGCGTTAACGGTGTTTCCCCTCTCCGCATCGCAACCATCTCCTTCCTCCGGCTCAGAGACTGAGCCCATGCAGCTGAGAGGTATTCGCATCTCGACTAAGGAGAGGGAACGGAGGATCACCAACCGCCTGTGCCTCTATTGCGGATTTGCTGGACATTTTGTCAATTCATGTCCAGTAAAAGCCAGAGCTCATCAGTAAGCGGAGGGCTACTGGTGAGCGCTACTACTCAGGTCTCTCCATCAAGATCCTGTACTACTATGTCGGTCCATCTACGCTGGACCGGTTCGGCTGCTACATGCAGTGCCTTGATAGACTCTGGGGCTGAGGGTTGTTTTATGGACGAAGCATGGGCTCGGAAACATGACATTCCTCTCAGACAGTTAGGGAAGCCAACGCCCATGTTCGCCTTAGATGGTAGTCATCTCCCCAGTATCAGATATGAGACACTACCTTTAACCCTCACAGTATCTGGTAACCACAGTGAGACTATTTCCTTTTTGATTTTTCGTTCACCTTTTACACATGTTGTTTTGGGTCATCCCTGGCTAATATGTCATAATCCTTCTATTAATTCGTCTAGTAATTCTATCCTATCCTGGAACGTTTCTTGTCATGTGAAGTGTTTAATGTCTGCTATCCCTCCTGTTTCTTCTGTCCCCTCTTCTCAGGAGGAACCTGGTGATTTGACAGGAGTGCCGGAGGAATATCATGATCTGCGCACGGTCTTCAGTCGGTCCAGAGCCAACTCCCTTCCTCCTCACCGGTCGTATGATTGTAGTATTGATCTCCTTCCGGGGACCACTCCCCCTCGGGGTAGACTATACTCTCTGTCGGCTCCCATAAGGCTCTCGAGGATTATTTGTCTGTTTCTCTTGACGCCGGCACCGTAGTGCCTTCTTCCTCTCCTGCCGGGGCGGGTTTTTTTTTTGTTAAGAAGAAAGACGGTAATCTACGCCCCTGCGTGGATTATCGAGGGCTGAATGACATAACGGTTAAGAATCGTTATCCGCTTCCCCTTATGTCATCAGCCTTCGAGATTCTGCAGGGAGCCAGGTTCTTTACTAAGTTGGACCTTCGTAATGCTTACCATCTTGTGCGCATCAGAGAGGGGGACGAGTGGAAAACGGCGTTTAACACTCCGTTAGGGCATTTTGAGTACCGGGTTCTGCCGTTTGGTCTCGCTAATGCTCCAGCTGTTTTTCAGGCATTAGTTAATGATGTACTGAGAGACATGCTGAACATCTTTGTTTTTGTCTACCTTGACGATATCCTGATTTTTTCACCGTCACTCGAGATTCATGTTCAGCACGTTCGACGTGTACTCCAGCGCCTTTTAGAGAATTGTCTCTACGTGAAGGCTGAGAAGTGCGCCTTTCATGTCTCCTCCGTCACTTTTCTCGGTTCTGTTATTTCCGCTGAAGGCATTCAGATGGATCCCGCTAAGGTCCAGGCTGTCAGTGATTGGCCCGTTCCAAGGTCACGTGTCGAGTTGCAGCGCTTTCTAGGTTTCGCTAATTTCTATCGCCGTTTCATTCGTAATTTCGGTCAAGTTGCTGCCCCTCTCACAGCTCTTACTTCTGTCAAGACGTGCTTTAAGTGGTCCGGTTCCGCCCAGGGAGCTTTTGATCTCCTCAAGAAGCGTTTTACGTCTGCTCCTATCCTCGTTACTCCTGACGTCACTAAACAATTCATTGTCGAGGTTGACGCTTCAGAGGTGGGCGTGGGAGCCATTCTATCCCAGCGCTTCCAGTCTGATGATAAGGTTCATCCTTGCGCTTATTTTTCTCATCGCCTGTCGCCATCGGAACGCAACTATGATGTGGGTAACCGAGAACTGCTCTCCATCCGCTTAGCCCTAGGCGAATGTCGACAGTGGTTGGAGGGGGCGACCGTTCCTTATGTCGTTTGGACTGACCATAAGAACCTTGAGTACATCCGTTCTGCCAAACGACTTAATGCACGTCAAGCTCGTTGGGCGTTGTTTTTCGCTCGTTTCGAGTTTGTGATTTCTTATCGCCCGGGTAATAAGAACACCAAGCCTGATGCCTTATCCCGTCTCTTTAGTTCTTCTGTGGCTTCTACTGATCCCGAGGGGATTCTTCCTTATGGGTGTGTTGTCGGGTTGACAGTCTGGGGAATTGAGAGACAGGTTAAGCAAGCACTCACTCACACTGCGTCGCCGCGCGCTTATCCTAGTAACCTTCTTTTCGTTCCTGTTTCTACTCGTCTGGCTGTTCTTCAGTGGGCTCACTCTGCCAAGTTAGCTGGCCATCCCGGCGTTCGAGGTACTCTTGCTTCTATTCGCCAGCGCTTTTGGTGTCCTACTGTTTCGTGGCTGCTTGTTCGGACTGCGCGCAGACTAAGTCAGGTAACTCTCCTCCTGCCGGTCGTCTCAGACCGCTTCCCATTCCTTCTCGACCATGGTCTCACATCGCCTTAGACTTCATTACTGGTCTGCCTTCGTCTGCGGGGAAGACTGTGATTCTTACGGTTGTCGATAGGTTCTCTAAGGCGGCACATTTCATTCCCCTCGCTAAGCTTCCTTCCGCTAAGGAGACGGCACAAATCATCATCGAGAATGTGTTCAGAATTCATGGCCTCCCGTTAGACGCCGTTTCAGACAGAGGTCCGCAATTCACGTCACAGTTTTGGAGGGAGTTCTGTCGTTTGATTGGTGCTTCCGTCAGTCTCTCTTCCGGTTTTCATCCCCAGTCTAACGGTCAAGCAGAAAGGGCCAATCAGACGATTGGTCGCATACTACGCAGCCTTTCTTTTAGAAACCCTGTGTCTTGGGCAGAACAGCTCCCCTGGGCAGAATACGCTCACAACTCGCTTCCTTCGTCTGCTACCGGGCTATCTCCGTTTCAGAGTAGTCTGGGTTACCAGCCTCCTCTGTTCTCGTCCCAGCTCGCCCGAGTCCAGCGTTCCCTCCGCTCAGGCGTTTGTCCAACGTTGTGAGCGCACCTGGAGGAGGGTGAGGTCTGCACTTTGCCGTTACAGGGCGCAGACTGTGAGAGCCGCCAATAAACGTAGGATTAAGAGTCCTAGGTATTGTCGCGGCCAGAGAGTGTGGCTTTCCACTCGTAACCTTCCCCTTACGACAGCTTCTCGTAAGTTGACTCCGCGGTTCATTGGTCCGTTCCGTGTCTCCCAGGTCGTCAATCCTGTCGCTGTGCGACTGCTTCTTCCGCGACATCTTCGTCGCGTCCATCCTGTCTTCCATGTCTCCTGTGTCAAGCCCTTTCTTCGCACCCCGTTCGTCTTCCCCCCCCGTCCTTGTCGAGGCGCACCTATTTACAAGGTTCGTAGGATCATGGACATGCGTTCTCGGGGACGTGGTCACCAGTACTTAGTGGATTGGGAGGGTTACGGTCCTGAGGAGAGGAGTTGGGTTCCATCTCGGGACGAGCTGGACCTTTCGCTGATTGATGATTTCCTCCGTTGCCGCCAGGATTCCTCCTCGAGTGCGCCAGGAGGCGCTCGGTGAGTGGGGGGGGTACTGTCATGTTTTGTCTTATATTGTCTTGTCATTATGCTTTCCCTTCTGTTCGTTTCCCCCTACTGGTCTTATTAGGTTTGTTCCCTTTTTCTATCCCTCTCTCTCCCCCTCCCTCTCTCTCCTCTCTCTATCGTTCCGTTCCTGCTCCCAGCTGTTCCTCATTCTCCTAACTCACTCATTTAGTCTTTTCACACCTGTCCCCTATTTTGTCGTCTGATTAGAGTCCCTATTTCTCCCCTTGTTTTCCGCTTCTGTCCTTGTCGGATCCTTGTATGATGTTCGCTGTGCTGTGTCATTGTCTCGCCCTGTCGTGTCTTGTCTCCTTCAGATGCTGCGTGTGAGCAGGTGTCTGAGTCTGCTACGGTCGGTGCCTTCCCTAGGCAACCTGCAGTCAATGGTCCAGTCTCCAGTCTGTCCTCGTCACTACGAGTGGATTTAAGTTTTTTCATGTTTTGTTTTCTGCTTTGATTGTCCAGGAGTATTGCTTTTATCCT